>NC_037672.1:58389047-58414631 GCF_003255815.1 Theropithecus gelada
CAAAAAAAAAAAAAAAAAAAAAAAGAATGATTCACAAATCAGACAGCCCACTTTCCAAAACCAGAAACAGATTCAGAGCAACTCTGGCACTACTGCCTGGTCAGAGATTTCTAGACAGAAAAAAGAGTGACACACAGAAAATGGAAGTGAGGTATAGAAAGAGCTGGATTGGTTACACTCAGTGTTTCTCTTGCTTAAATAGTTGGCCACCTGTGAATGGTTGAAGTATGGCTGCTGTGATTGTCTGAGAGTTGGCTTCTTGCTCTTGCTACAAGAGTAGGTTATAGTCTGTTTACACATCCAGTTTGCTATGTACAGATAAACCTTTAGGCCAAACTTAAAATATGTAAGGAGGTAGCTTTAGTCTAAACTTTATTTATTTGTTTATTTATTTAAAGAGAAACTCACTCTGTTGCCCAGGCTTGAATGCAGTGGCACTGTCTCAGCTCACTGCAACCTCTGCCTTGAGGGTTCAAGCGACTCTGCCTCAGCCTCCCACGTAGCCAGGATTACAGGCATGCGCCACCACACCTGGCTAATTTTTGTATTTTTAGTAGAGATGGGGTTTCACCCTGTTGGCCAGGCTGGTCTTGAACTCCTGGCCTCATGATCCACCTGCCTTGGCTTCCCAAAGTGCTAGGATTACAGGTGTGAGCCACCATGCCTGGCCACTGTTACTCTTTTTTTTTTTTTTTTTTTTTTGAGACGGAGTACTCTTATTTACCCCCTCCTGGTATCTTCTTCCTAGAGTTCCGAAGGAAAAACACTTCCCATCAAACCGGAGTTTGAAACAGATAATGGTGTCAAGGACCCTAATTTCCTAGCATGATTCCTATGCTTCACTTATTTCCACTATTCTTATTGTTATTTTAACAAAAACTTTTTTATTTTACTTACATTTAAATCTATCAGATACTGTTTTCCGTAGAAGACTGATAACATTTGAGGCAAGATATCAATATAAATGCAATGCATGAGTAAATAATCCTATGAAAAGAATTCTCATTGTTCTCAAAATGGGGTCCCTGGAACTCGTGAGAGGCACAGACATACTCTCAAAGGCCTGTAAGCCACCTGTGAAAATTTTTTGTTTGGGCTTTCATTAATAGGATGACCTACAATTAGCACATGCCTCATGAGTAACCATTTAGATTTGTATATTGCCAAATTTGCACTTAAAACATGGCTGACACCTATTCTTTAAATCCAATATTTCTTTTTTTAGAAAAGATTTTTATAGCCTGGCCAACATGGTAAAACCCCGTCTCTAATAAAAAAACAAAAATTAACCAGGCGTGGTGGCGTGTGCCTGTAATCTCAGCTGCTTGGGAGACTGAGGCAGGATAATCGCCTGAACTTGGGAGGCAGAGGTTGCAGTGAGCCGAGATTGCACCACTGCACTCCATCCTGGGCAAAAGAGTGAAACTCCATCTTAAAAAAAAAACAAAAACAAAAACAAAAACCAATTTTAGAGACAGTGTCTCACTCTGTTGAGTGAATGGTGTGATCATAACTCACTGCAGCCTTGAACCCCTGGGCTTAAGGGATCCTCCCATCTCTGCCTCCCAAAGCACTGAGATTAATTACATGCATGAGCCACTGTGCCTAGCCTGATATTTATTAAGTTAGAGTATATAAACAACATCTCTGGGATCTGAGAATTCTCTTGTTTGAGCATCCTGGGAGAATGGTGATATCGTTCTGAATCTGATAACTTGAAGCTAGAGGAAGTGTTTTTTGAAACCAGGAAAAGCCCAGTTTATGAGATTATTATAAAAGACCTTAAAAAGCAGGTGATTCACTTACCTAAATGTGTTGAATGAATCAAGGAAAATACCTGTTTTCTTACTACGGACTGAAGTCTCAGCCTCTTAAATTTTCCTGTTGATCTGCCTTTTTGTGATGATAGGTATCAACTTGACTGGATTAAAGAATACCTAAAGAACTGATAAAGCGTTACATCTGAATGTATCTGTGAGGATGTTCCTAGATGTGTACCAATTCATGGGCTTTAGCCAGTGGTTTGGCTGGATGGTCAGGGACATGAAAGGAACACGATTAGAGAACTGGTGACAAAGCAGTTTGGGAAGGAGTTACTGGCTAGACCTCTCTGAATGGGCAAAAGACGTGAAGATATTTGTGTCCCATGTGAATGCTCACCAAAGGGTCACTTCAGCACAGGAAAACTTTGGTAATCAAGTGGGTAGGATGACCTGTTCTGTGGATACCAACTGGCTTCTTACCCCAGTCACCCCTGTCAGTGGCCAATGGGCTCACAAACAAAGTGGCCATGGTGGGAGGGATGAACAATACGGATTGGGCTCAGCATCATGGACTTCCACCCACCAAGATGGACCTGGCTACAGCCACTGCTGAGTGTCCAATATGCCAGCAGCAGAGACCAGCACTGAGCCCCTGATATGGCATCATTCCCCAGGGTAGTCAACCAGTTACCTGGAACACTTCCATCATGGAAGGGGCAGCATTTTATCTTTACTGGAATAGACACTCTGGATATGGATATGCCTTCTCTGCACACAGTGCTTCTGCCAAAACTGCCATCCATGTACTTACAGAATGCATTATCAGGCCGGGCACAGTGGCTCACACCTGTCATCCCAGCACTTTGGGAGGCCAAGGTGGGCAGATCCCTTGAGGTTAAGAGTTTGAGACCAGCCTGGCCAACATGATGAAACCCATCTCTACTAAAAATACAAAAATTAGCCAAGAGTGGTGGTGTGCACCTGTAATCCCAGCTACTCGGGAGGCTGAAGCAGGAGAATTGCTTGAACCCAGGTAACAGAGGTTGCAGTGAGCCAAGATTGCACTACTGCACTCCAGCCTGGGTGACAAGAGTGAAACTCCATCTCAAAAACAAAAACAAAAATACAGAATTCCTTATCCACCATCATAGTATTCCATACAGCAATGCTTCTGACCAAGGAACTCACTCCACAGCCAAAGAAGTGCATCAACGGGCTCCTGTTCATGGAATTCACTGGTCTTACCATCTTCCCCAACATCCTGAAGCATATGGCTTGACAGAATGATGGAATGGCCTTTTGAAGTCAGTTACGGTGCCAGCTAGGTGACAATACTTTGAAAGTCTGGAGCAAGGTTCTCCAGAAGGCTGTATGTGCTCTGAATCAGCATTCAATATATGGTACTATTAATCCCATTGCCAGGATTTATGAGTCCAGGAATCCAGGGGGATACGGGAGTGGCACCAGTCACCATCACCCCTAGTGACCAACTAGCAAAATCCTTGCTTCCTGTTTGTGCAATATGTGCTCTGCTGGCCTAGAGGTCTCAGTTCCAGAGGGAGGAATGTTGCTACCAAGACTCACAACAATGACTTCATTAAACTGAAAGTTAAGACTGCCACCCAGTCACTTTGGTTTCCTCGTGCTTCTGAGTCAATGGGCTAAGAAGGGAGTTACAGTGTTGACTGGGATGACTGATCAGATTACTAAAGAGAAATTGGACTATTATTCCACAATGGTGGTAAGGAAGGATGTGTCTGGAATATTAGAGATCCCTTAGGGCATCTACTAGTATTACCATGCCCTGTGATTAAGGTCAATGGGAAATAACAACCCAATCCAGGTAGGATTATGACTGGCCAAGACCCTTCAGAAATAAAGGTTTGGGTCACCCTGCCATGTAAAGAACCACAACCAAGTGAGGTGCTTGCTGAAGACAAAAGGAATACAGAATGTGTACTGGAAGAAGGTCGTTATAAATACCAACTATAACCACATTACCACTTACAGAACTGAGGACTATAATTGTCATGATTATTTCCTCACTATTTTGTTAAAAATATTTTTGTAGGCATTGTGGATTATACCTGTAATCCCAGCACTTTAGGAGGCCGAGGCAGGAGGATGGCTTGAGTCCAGGAGTTCAAGACTAACCTGGGCAACATAGTGAGACTTTATCTGTACAAATTATTTAAAAATTAGCTGGGTGTGGTGGTGCATATGTGTAATCCCAGCTACTCAGGAGGCTGAGGTGGGAGGACTGATTAAGCCCAGGAGATCGAGACTGCAGTGAGCTGTGATTTTGCCACTGCTCTGCAGCCTAGGCAACAAAGTGAGATCCTATCTTAAAATAAAAAATAAATAAGCTTAAAAAAGTATATGTTTTTGTGTATATACACATATTAAGCAGATGACCTGTTTTTGTTCCTTATTCATCTTATAAAATATATTGACTTTGAGTCAGTATTTAAGTATTGCTAATTTTACATCATAGTATTTAAGTTATAGGATACCAGGAAAAGAGTAAACATCACCCAGGGACTTTATTCCCTTTCCTAGGGAAGAGATTCATGCACTTTTTGTTGTATACAATACAGTTTTATCATGTTAATCAGAATTATTTACCTTGTTATTGTCTTTACTTGGAAATTAAGTATGTTTTAAGGAGATACATGTGGGTGCCAAGCTGACAAGGGGTAAACTTTTTTTTTTTTTATTTTTTGAGACGGAATCTCTCTGTGTCACCCAGCCTGGAGTGCAATGGCATAATCTCGGCTCACTGCAACCTCTGCCTCCAGGGTTCAGGCAATTCTCCTGCCTCAGTCTTCTGAGTAGCTGGGATTACAGGCACGTGCCACCATACCATGAGAATTTTGTGTTTTTAGTAGAGATGGGTTTTCACCATTTTGGCCAGGCTGGTCTTGAACTCCTGACCTCAAGCAATCCACCCACCTGGACCTCCCAAAGTGCTGGGATTACAGGCATCAGCCACTGTGGCTGGCTGGGGATTGACTTCTGATGATTAATTTTAGATGTCAACTTGACTGAATTAAGAAATAGATAATTGGTAAAGCATTACTTCCAGGCATGTCTGTGAGGGAATGGGCGTGTGAGTTGGTGGATTGAGTGGGAAAGATCCACCCTCAATATGAGCATTTGGCTGGGGGCCCACATAGCACAAAAAAGAAGAGAAGCAGGATTTTCTTTTTCCCCTCCTGAAGCAGGGACACTTTTCTCCTCCTGCCCTTGGAAATAAGAACTCCGGACTCTCTGACCTTGCAACTTCAGACTTAGACCAGCAACCCTGCATGTGTTCAGGTCTTTGGCCTCAAACTGAGAATTACACATCAGCTTTCCTGGTTCTGAGGCTGTCAGACTTGGACTGAGCCACACTACCAGCATCCCAGGATCTCCTTGCAACTGCCTGTTGTGGGACTTCTCAGCCTCCATAATTACGTGAACCAAGTCCTCCAACAAATTCCCTCTGTCTTTATTGTATTGGTTCTGTTCTCTGGAGAACACTAACACACTTTATGAAAGTGCTGCTGAGGGGCAGTTCCTTTTTCTTTTCTTTTCTTTTCTTTTTAATTTTAGGCAGAGTCTTACTCTTTTGCCCAGGCTGGAGTGCAGTGATGCAATCTTGGCTCATTGCAACCTCCACCTCCTAGGTTCGTTATTCTCAGGCCTCATCCACCTGAGTAGCTGGGACTACAGGTGCGCACCACCATGCCCAGCTAATTTTGTATTTTCAGTAGGGACAGGGTTTCATCATGTTGCCCAGGCTGGTCTCAAACTCCTGGCCTCAGGTGATCCTCCTGCCTCAGCTTCCCCAAGTGCTGGGATTTTAGGCATGAGCCACGAGCCTGGGCAGTTTCTTTTTATTTTTATTTATTTATTTATTTATTTATTTATTTTTGAGACAGAGTCTTGCTCTGTCGCCAGTCTGGAGTGCAGTGGTGTGATCTCGGCTCACTGCAACCTCTGCCTCCCAGGTTCAAGTGATTCTCCTGCCTCAGTCTCCCAAGTAGCAGGGATTACAGGCTCATGCCACCACACCCAGCTAATTTTTGTATTTTTAGTAGAAACAGGGTTTCACCACGTTGGCCAGGATGGTCTCAATCTTTTGACCTTGTGATCCACCTGCCTCAGCCTCCTAAAGTGCTGAGATTACATGCGTGAGCCACCGTGCCCAGCTGGGGCAGTTTCTTACTAGCTCCTCTCCTACCTAGATAATACCAAGAGACCTGGATAATACTGTGACCCAGTCTCCCCAGCATTCCTACAGCCAAGGCCATGCAAATGTACACATCTCTTGTAGAGATCCTGCAAGATTGCCTAGTAATGAGCTATCCTGATGAGACAGGTTCCTTCTGCAGGAGTCCTGTGTTGTTATAGTGAGACAGAACGTCAAAAACAGAGGCACAGCACTACTTAAGTGTGATTATCTCTCTTTGATATACATGAAGTGGCTCTTTTTTTTTTTTTTTTCCCAGACAGAATTTTGCTCTTCTCGCCCAGGCTGGAGTACAATGGCGCAATCTCGGCTCACTGCAACCTCTGCCTCCCGGGTTCAAGCAATTCTGCTGCTTCAGCCTCCTGAGTAGCTAGGATTACAGGTACCTGCCACCATGCCCAGCTAATTTTTGTATTTTTAGTAGAGACCAGGTTTCACCATGTTGGTCAGGCTGGTCTCAAACTCCTGACCTCAGGTGATCCACCTGCCTCGGCCTCCCAAAGTGCTGGGATTACAGGTGTGAGCCACCACGCCCGGCCATGGTTCTTAGTTTTAAGATCAAAACCATGATTTCATCAAAAATCTTGTGGTCAGTTCATAATAATCAAATTCACAGGAGACTTTATAAGTCAGAATGCCATGTACAGTGCTGTATGTATTTTTCTAGTAACTAGAACATCTTTGAAATATAATGCCTCCTCCTTCACTGTGTCAAAGAGAAGGAAGTCCAAACTCATCAGAAGAAGAAATGAGAGTGAGAGAGCAGTGTACTGTTGACGGCTTTTTTATCCAGGCCAGGAAAAGCCTGAAATGAGGCCACTGTTGTGTGGCTAAAGGATGAGTGACCAACATGCAGTGCCTCTGCTGGCCAGGTGACCTGCACACAGTCCATGTGGGGCTCTCTGGTGTCTCCCTTTGTTCCTGATTCACCTGGACTCCCTGTCTTCCTTCCTTAAACAGATTACAATACCCAGTGAGATCACCAATTCCTTTCATATTAGTCATATTTTCAGTCATTTATCTGGGAAATCTACTCAAGTCAGCTTCATGGGTGTTCCTCAGATCTCTTCAGGACCACATTTACCAGTTTTTTTGTGATGGGATTGATTGCTACAAATGACATTATGCATAGTTTCATTCATCCCCTTGATTCAGAATAAGTAATTGAGGGGGGAAATGATAGGCAATAAATAAATATATACATTATTCTCATTCTCAAAGAATATTCTTATTTTCAAATTCTGGCAATCTGGGGATATCTTACTCCATACTTTATATAATGACTTTATTAGTAATCTCCTAATGAAAAAGTCCATTTATTCCATAGGTAAATGTGGACGGCATAATATATTATATATATCCCAGATATGATGATGAATCTTAGGAGTTTAATGAATAAAATGACCCTGTGCCTGGTGAAGAAAGGCCTATAAATACAAAGTAACCTAGAACGAATCCATTTCTGCATCTTTCAAACTCTTTTCCACTCTGCTGTTACAGCTGTCATTTCTAAAGCAAGCATCAGTGTATTGTGATTTACTCAGTCTTACAGTCATGTGTAAGTTATGAACAATCCAGCATAGGTTGGGTTATGCCAAGCCCAGTCTCATCCCTCCTTACTGCTCTCCTGGTCGAGGGTAAAGACTCTGCGACAAAATCACTGATCTTCAGCAAGCGATTCTTTTTTTTTTTTCCAACTGGGTCTCGCTGTGTCACACAGGCTGGAGTGCAGTAGCAAGATCATGGCTCACTGCAGCCTCAACCTCCTGGGCTCAAGCAATCCTCCTGCCTCAGCCTCTGAATAGCTGGGACTACAGGTGTGTGCCACCATGCCTGGCTATTTTTAAAATAATTTGTAAGCTGGGCGTGGTGGCTCACTCCTGTAATCTCAACACTTTGGGAGGCTGAGGTGGGCGGATCACCCGAGGTCAGAAGTTCGAAACTACCCTGGCCAATGATGGCCAACATGATGAAACTCCGTCTCTACTAAACATACAAAAATAGGCTGGGTATGGTGGCTCATGCTTGTAATCCCAGCACTTTCGGAGGCCAAGGCGGGCAGATCACTCGAGGTCAGGAGTTTGTGACCAGCCTGGCCAACATGGTGAAACCTCATCTCTACTAAAAACTACAAAAATTAGCCAGGCGTGGTGGCAGTCACCTGTAATCTCAGCTACATGGGAGGCTAAGGCAGGAGAATTGCTTGAACCTGGGAGGAGGAGGGTGTAGTGAGCAGAGATGGCGCCACTGCACTGCAGCCTGGGCAACAGAGTGAGACTCTGTCTCAAAAATAAAATAAATAAAATAAAATAAAATAAAATAAAAAATAAATAATTTGCAGAGACAGGGTCTTACTATGTTGTCCAGACTAAAGCAATTATTGAGTAAGCTCACACCTATCTTCCCAAGGGAAGGTCTCCTTTGCTGTACCACACTCACCAGGTGTAAATAAAGTCAAAAACATCTTTCAACACAGAAGTAAATGAGTCCCAAGGCACAATAATCATTTAACTATACACAATTATTTAAATGGCACTGCCCCCAACTTATGTCTAAAACATCTCCAATCTTTTCTTTCAGTTTCCTCCTGAAAATGAAGGATAAGTGCTTCCTCTACATTTGTGCAATTAAAGGGTCCATTCACATGATTTCCCACAACAAAGAACAGTTCACAGTGGACTCAAAATGAGATTCCAAAATACATTTTAGTTTTCTCTTTCAGCTCAGGCAACCCTTTCCCCAAGTTTTGATCATCACTGCAGAAGCCTTATTTGCAGTAACAGGTCATACGGTAGAGAGCTGCAAGTAGTGCTGTCCTAAATTGGAAAGTGATCTATTTGTCAACAATGTGATTAAGATTGAAACTGGCCAGCTAACGCCATTTTAGGCCTGAGCCTGCCTGTACCCAGGTGCTCACTAAAACAGCATGTTGCTCCACACCGCCTCAGGTTGTCTGTAGGCACGCTCTCAGGGTTCAGACCTATACAATAACCTTACATCTGGTGCCCAAACCCGGGAGGGGCTCAGGTCTGAGTCCCCCATGGACCTACCCCTCCACCTCAGAAAGCAGGCCACAGTAGCCAAAGGAAGCTCCTCAGCCTCCAGTCGCCTCTCTGTGCATGCACATCCATCACTAATCTCGCCTACTGGTAAGTTTCCCTGGGAGCCCGGTTTGGTTTACAGGGGAAAATCTGCACAGCTTCTCTTGGTTTCTCCGATCCGAAATTCCAATGTTGGTCCAAGAAGGTTCCGAGCGTGTGCCAGGCACTCGCTGATCATTTGGTCTTAGGGGGACGCCTCTAAGCCATTTGATCCTGTTCCAGAACGAAAAAGGCAGCGGTGATGATTGCTCCTTTTATTGTCTCCCACTAGCAGTTCAGGATGGTCTACTTTTCCCTGTTCTCCCGAGCCTACCCTCAGTTATGGGAAACTCCCGGTCCTACATTCCAAAAAACAACACTCTAGGCTGCCTCATTAAAAACAAAACAAAAAAAACACCCCCTCCCCCACCGCCAGCAAACCTTAAGCCTCAGGCAAGATATCCGCCCTAAGCGCCTTGTCTTTTTTTGCAATTCAGTCTGGCCACAATATGAATTAAATAATGGGTCCAAATGGCCCACATGGAACATTCGAGTTTACAGTTTTAACTGACTTAAGCAATTATTGCCAACGTCTGGAGAAATGGGGAGAAATTCCTTAGGTCCAGGCCTTTTTGCATTCAGATCACAGCCCAACCTCTGCCATTATTGCTTACCTGTTCAAAGCCTTCTCCTCCATTCTCGCTGCCCTGATCGCCTTTCTCTTCCTGACCCTTCCTCTTTTTCCCTTATTCAATCCCGCTGACTGCTGTCCACCTTTCCCAGGCCCTAACTCTTCCTCTCAACCATCTTCTTTAACGCCCCCGAGCCTCCTTATTATCTTCTCAGCCGCCATCCTCCCAGCCGCAATTTTCCCAGCCTCCATCCTCCCAGCTGCCATCTTCCCACCCATCTTCCCAGTCAGCTGTATCCACTTCTTTTCCTACACTATCACGTCATTAAGGACAATTCTAGTATTGCCTGGGCCCATTCTCCTCCCCCACCACCCTCTCCTGGGGCTTGTAAACCCTTTCCGCCACCTTACACCCCTATCTATCCTCCACTGCCTGTTAATTCCCCTTCCCCCTTCAAACCCTCAGCCGGAACCACTTCCAGGTTCTTCCTTTGCTCCTGCCCACACTCGCTCAGGCGCCATCTTTGGTCCATGCCCCATTCTTACGTCAGCGCCTGTGCTAGAGTGCCCCCTTCAGGAAGTAGCAGGAACTGAAGGTATTGTTAGAGTTCATGTTCCCTTCTCCCTCACTGATCTCTCTCAAATTAACAAGACTCGGTTCATTTTCAGAAGACCCTACCTCTTATATTCGGGAGTTTCAGTACCTTAACCAGTCTTATGAACTAACCTGGCATGACCTCTACATTATCCTCTGTTCCACCCTCACCCCAGAAGACTGGGACCATATCTGGACCCTAGCTCAGGCACATGCTGATACAATTCATCACCAAGCTCCTGCCCAGCCTACTGGCGCAAAAGCGGTCCCCAACCAGGACCCCCACTGGGATTATCAAGACGGGGGCCTCTGGATGCTGCCATCAAGACCACATGATTGTGTCTCCTTGCAGGACTCAAAAAGGGTGCCCATGAAGTGGTAAACTATGAAAAACTTTCAGAAATCCCCCAAGGTCCTGACGAAAACCCAGCCCTTTTTCTCTCTCATTTAACTGAAGCCATGAGAAAATATACCAACCTAGACCCAACCAACCCAGAAGGAACCACTATTTTAAACCTTCAGCTCATCTCCCAATCCACCCCGATATTTGGTGCAAGCTTCAGAAGCTTGACGACGGCCCTCAAACCCCACAATAAGACCTTCTTAATTTAGCCTTCAAAGTCTTTAACAATCGTGATGAGGAAAGTAAAAGGCAAAAACAGGCAGAGTTCCAAATGCTTGCCTCTGCCATTAGAGACCGTGCAGGCCCACGGGGCCACAGCTCCACACAGAAGCCTCCTAGCAATCCACCTCCACCTGGCACCTGTTTCAAGTGTGGCAATGAAGGCCACTTGACCAGACAATGCCCAAACCCAAATAAGACCACCAAGCTGTGCCCCCTCTGCAGAGGACCCCACTGGAAGTTGGACTGTGAGCAGCTCCCGCGAGGACCGCCCCCATCCCTTCCTGAGCCAGCCAGAACCTCCTACCCGGATCTCATCGGCCTTGCGGCTGAAGACTGACGGTGCCCTGGAACAGACGCCCCGACAACTACCATCGCTTCATCCAAGCCAAGGGTAACTCTGATGGTGGCAGGTAGGCCAGTATGTTTTTTTAATTAATACCGGGCAACCTACTCTGCTTTACCTAATTTTTCAGGACCCACCTAGTTCTCCCAAGTCTCTGTTGTGGGAATTGATGGAGAAGTCTCCAAACCCCAAGTCCCCTGCTTCATTTTTCTGCTCCTTGAACACCTTTTCCTTCACTCACTCTTTCTTAGTCCTGCCCTCATGCCCAACTCTGTTCCTAGGCAGAGCTATCCTTTCAAAACTTCACACTACTCTCCACTTACACATTCCCCATTGTACCCAACACATCAATCCAGACCCCTCCAGGGTGTCTAACTTTCTTCTACTCCTCCAACCTCCCACCTTAAAACATGCAACCTGTTCTTATCCCCCATCCGTAGTTAACTCTGCTTTTTGGGATACTTCCACACCCTCAGTCACAGAACACCACACCCCCGTCCACGTTACCCTTAAACAGCCCACCCAGTTCCTATCACAGAAGCAGTATCCTATCCCCAAGCAGCTCTCATAGACCTAAAGCCTGTCATTTCTCACCGCCTCGCTGGTCATCTACTCCGCCCAACAAATCCCCCTTTTAACACACCAGTTCTACCTGTTAATAAAGCCAGATGGAACTTAATCACTTAGTCCAGGACCTCAGGCTCATTAACCAAGCTGTACTCCCAGTATGTCCAGTAGTTCCTAACCCATATACTTCACTTTCCACAATTCCCTCTAATACCACCCATTTTTCTGTCCTAAACCTAAAGGATGCTTTTTTTTTCCCCCCACAGTGCCTTTACACTCTGATTCCCAAAACCACTTTGGCTTTACATGGGAAAACCCCGACACCCACATTTCACGTCAGCTCACCTGGTGCGTACTACCTCAAGGTTTCAGAGACATCCCCCACCTTTTCAGACAGGCCCTTGCTTGTAACATCTGTACCTTATCCCTGAAACCATCCACTCTCCTTCAATGTGTTAATGATCTGCTCCTGTGTCACCCCTCTCAAAGAGACTGCAACGCCCATACTCTTTGAAACTTCTTGGCAGAACAGGGGTATCAGGTCTCCCCTAAGAAAGCACAAATATGCACCCCCTCATTCACCTATCTAGGCCTAGTCCTTACCCCGCTAACCCGAGGGCTAACAACTGACCGCATATCCCTTCTCCAGTCCCTCCCGCCTCCACAAACTAAGTAAGAAATTCTCTCTTTTCTAGGACTAGCAGGATATTTTAAGCTCTGGGTTCCCTCCTTTGCTCTACTTGCCAAACTGTTATGCCAAGCCACTAAAGGCCCTCTCCATGAGCCTTCAAACCCTGCACAGCCTATTACCCAACCTTTCCGTCTACTCCAGAAGGCTCTCATCTCAGCTCCCGTCCTTACTCTCCCAGACCTCACCAAACCTTTCTCCCTCTATACTGATGAACAGCATGGAGTTGCACTAGGTGTTCTAATCCAGTCTAAGGGACCCACCCTCCAGGTTGTTGCCACCTCTCAAAACAGCTTGAAGCCAGTTCTCAGATGGCCTGCCGGTCTCCAAGCATTGGTGGCAGCTGTTGTCCTCAGTCTTGAAAGCCTAAAACTATCTGTCCACGCCAACCTAACAGTTCATTCACCCCATAACATCAAAGACATGCTAGCTCACCACAGTGTACTAAGTCTCTTCCCTGCCCCACGGCTCCTCCAACTGTATGCTCTATTCATTGAAACTCCCCACATCACCTTGCTAACCAGCTCCCGTCTAAACCCGGCCATGCTCTGTCCCTATCCTTGTTCTCTCCTCTTTACTCCTCAGAAGAAATGAGGACTTCCGAGCCCAAAACCTTCAAAAAGCAAGGACCATGGTATGTCAAGGAACAGTGCTTCATTCTTGCTCACCTCCAAAGCCTCCACAACTCTTTCCATGTTGGTTACAAACCTCTCCTGCAACTTCTCTGCCCTATTCTCAGTTGTCTTCACCTTTCCATCCGTGTTCGAGAAATTACCCAGTCCTGCTCTATCTGCCACTCAGTGTCACCCCAGGGCTCCCTCCTGCCACAGTCTTTTCCTACCCACCAAGCCCAGGGCCAGGTACCCGGGCAAGATTGGCAAGTAGACTTTAGTCGCATGTCACCCGATAAAGGGCTTCGCTATCTTCTAGTCTTTGTCTGTACTTTCTCCAGGTTGGTAGAAGCATTCCCAACAACTTCAGAAAGTGCAAATATTGTCACACATACTCTCGTCATGCATATAATTCCCAGTTTTGGACTCCCAACATCCATCCAGTCCAATAATGGACTCGCCTTCATCAGCCAAATTACCCAAGGCGTCTCTACATCCTTAGGTATAAAATGGGTTCTCCACACACCCTATAGGTCTCAATCTTCAGGCAAAATTGAAAAAGTTAACTCTGTCGTTAAAGCCCCACTCACCAAGCTGGCTCTAGAAACCCACCAATCGTGGACAAAAAAATCTTCCTTTCACCCTCATGAGACTCTGCACAACACCAAAGGCACCCTCTTTTTATAGTCCCTTTGAAATCATGTATGGCCAAACTTTTGTCTTGGGGCCTCCACCCTTACCAGACTCTGAGCCACTCAGGAATTACCTCCCATCCTTAATCCAGACACGATCTTTCATTCGTAAAGCAGCAAATGAGGCCATGCCTCTCCCTGTCGACACCTCCTTGTCCTCTCAACATAACTGTCTTACAGGCACAGACGTGTTTCCAGATCCAGACGATGCTCCTGCTACAGCGACATGGTGGATACCAACCCATCTCTCAAGAATACCCAAAAAATTGAGGTTTTCTTTTTCCAAGGTGCCCATGCCACCCACTATGTCATGCCTTAAGTAGTTATTGAGAAAGTCATTCCTTTTCCCTTTTCTATAACCAAATAGACAAGAATGTAAGATTCTCCCCGGGACCTGAAAGCTTAAGGGGATGAGTAACTCCTCCCTGCTCAGGCCCAGTCCCAAGGCACAAGGCCACTTGCATCAGCAGCGTGCGTCAGCAAGATAGCAGAAGCAGGAAGAGAGCCGGCCGGAAGACACATACCCCTGAAGATCAAGAAAGAGGCCATCCGGATATGACGTAGCAGTTACATCAGACTAGGACACTTCCTGTTTACATGAGACTATAAAACCTTTGCCCCATCCTAACTTGGGACTGACACCATTTTAGGCCTCAGCCCGCCTACACCCAGGCGCTCATTAAAACAGCATGTTGCTCCAAAAAAAAAAAAAAAAAAAAGATTGAAACTGGCCCAATAGTTCCATAGACTATTCTTTCTGATAAACATAGAAATTGACCCTTCTGGTCTCAGCTTGAAAGTTATATTTATTTTATTCAGAGTTCCTTCCTCAGGAAAGGACCTTCAGGCCTCTCAAAATGTAAGTATCAAAGAATTGAAAGTCACCAGATCACCACACCAGATGATTGCTTCCTTGCCCCTCCCCAGTTCTTGTTTTCTTACACATTGTTACACTTCTTCCCTGATATATAAACCTGGCATTTTAGTAGTCAGGGAGATGCACTTGAGACTGAGCTCACATCTCCTCAGCTACAGCATCTGACTAAAGCTTTCTTCCTTGGTAATACTCGTCGTTTCAGTGGTTGGCTTTCTATGCAGCAAGCAGCAGGACAGAGACCAAACCCCTGGTGTTCCAGTAACAAGATCTCTGTCCCAAGGCTACATACAGGTTCACTCACAGTGAACTCAGGTGAAGATGCAGACCTTAGAGTCAGCTAACTGTGAGTTTGAATTGAAGGAAAGCATTAAGCCTCAGTTTCTTCCTAAATAGGAAAAGTACAGTACCTCTTAGGATCTTAGTGAGACAAAATTATATAATATGATGAATGCAAAGTGCCTGGTCTGAAGTGAGCATGGCCTTCAGCAAATAACTTTTGTGAGCCTAAATTTTTAAATCTATGACTTTGATATAGTAGAATAGCGGTTTGTTATGAAATGAAATAGTGTACAAACACAACAGACACACAGTACTTCTCCACTTCCTGCCCCTGGTCCCAGCCCCAGCCAGCCAATCACAACTTTTACATTACAAAAAAGTCTATTTCAATTTCCTGACACATTTCTGTGAAGAGTAACTCACCACAACAATGAGCAAAGATTAATTTAAAACATAAACAGAGCTTAGGCAACACAGGAAGACTCTGTCTACAAATTTTTTTTTTAAAATTAGCCAGGTGTGGTGGCACATGCCTGTGGTCTCAGCTACTTGGGAAGCTGAGATGGGAGGATCACTGGATCCTGGTAGCTTGAGGCTATGGAGAGCCATAACTGTGCCACTGCACTCCAGCCTGGGAGACAGAGCAAGACCCTGTCTCAAACACACACACAAACACACACACATAAATAGGCTGGGTGCAGTGAATCACACCTGTAATCCCAGCACAGCACTTTGGGAGGCGAAGGTGAGAGGATTACTTGAACCTAGGAGTTCAAGGTTGCAGTGAGCCATGATTGTGCCACTGCACTCCTGCCAAGGTGACAAAGCAAGATTCTATCTCAAAACTAAATAAAATGAAACAGGGATGAAAAAATACATTAGTGAAGAAAAAAATTACCATCTTAAGAAAAAGACCTGAAAAGTCCAGCTGCATGAGATAATATTGTAGCATATATGCAACCTTCAAAGTATGCCCAGTGGTATATCACTGGTTTCTTTCTCTGATGAATAAAGAAAGTAAGTTTTGGGAAAGAGTCTGACTTTTGAAAATTGGGCCACTTGTACATAGTTTATTCTTCTTAAGAAATTATGACTTAACTTTTATGTTAAATATTTATTTGAAACAAGCTGAGGCAAGTTTTATTAAAGAAAAATTTTGCTTGGTTGCTGGGCGTGGTGGTTCACGCCTATAATCCCAGCACTTTGGGAGGCCGAGGCGGGCAGATCACTTGAGGTCAGGAGTTCAAAACTAGCCTGGCCAACATGGTGAAACCTGTCTCTATTAAAAATATAAAAATTAGCTGGGCATGGTGGCAGGCGCCTGTAATCCCAGCTACTTGGGAGGCTGAGGCAGGAGAGAGAATCCCTTGAACCCAGGAGGCAGAGGTTACAGTGAGCCAAAATCACATGCCACTGCATTCCAGCCTGGATGACAGAGAGAGACTCTGTCTCAAAGAAAAAAAAAAAAAAAAGAAAGAAAAACTGTACTTGTTTTACTTTTCACCAGTCTGCTCTGGTATGCTATTAATGATATCAGAATGGGGTCAATGATAGCCAGTGTGTGTACTCTGTAGTATTTTCCCCACCCTGTGCCCAGTTCTATATTATTGCCACTGTGGTGATGGACACCAGTTTTGGCCAGTGTGGCATTGTACTTTATTTCATATTTCCTCAAAGCTGGGCAATTGTTGGTGAGGTCAACTGATTTCGCTTTGCCTTGTCTGATCATATTCACAGTCTGCTTGTATCCCAGCATGTACTGTCCACTTTTCACAATGAGTTGGAACCTAGAGTTTATCAACTCCAGTGACTTTTTCATCTTCACTGCAGCCAGCATCTTCCTGCCTTAGGTACGTGATGCTCCTCGGTTAAGAGCTGCCACTAAGATAGCCAGGGAGCAAGAAAGGAAGGAGTTCTCACAATGCAAAGTTCTTCACAGCCTACATTAAATATTTTTTAAAATCATAGTCTCCAGTTCTGCCTTTCAGGTACATTCCCCATTTTTGCAGGCTTTAATGACTTCCCACTAAAATTTATCAGGTTTATAATAGGATTCTATAGACATACATATTACCGGCATACTAAAACCTAATTTTCTAGTTACTATTTATACTACTTCCCAATCCCACTATTCAGCTACTTATACAAAATCTTCATTCATATATTCTAGTACATTTTTTTAGTTGGGATATAAATGTGTTGTTAACTAATTTACTTAAAATGGCATCAAATGCCATTACCTTGTTAAAGGGTGCCAAAAATTTAATCTAAATGTTCAATGGGGCTGGGTACAGTGGCTCACACCTGCAATCCCAGCATGTTGGGAGTCCGAGGTGGGCGGATCACTTGAGGCCAGGAGTTCGAGACCAGCCTGGCCAACATAGAGAAACCCATCTCTACTAAAAACACAAAAATTAGCCGGGCATGGTGGCGCATGCCTGTAATCCCAGGTACTCCGGAGGTTGAGGCACGAGAATCGTGTTTGAGCCTGGGAGGCAGAGGTTGCAGTGAGCCGAGATAGCGCCACTGTACTCCAGCCTGGGTGACAGAGCAAAACTCTATCAAAAAAAATAAAAAGAAGGTAAGAAGGAAGGAAGGAAGGGAGGGAGGGAAGAAAGAGAGAGAGAGAGAAAGAAAGAGAAAGAAAGAGACAGAAAGAAGGAAGGAAGGAAGGAAGGAAGGAAGGAAGGAAGGAAGGAAGGAAGGAAGGAAGGAAAGAAGGAAGGAAGGAAGGAAGGAAGGAAAGTTAGTTCAATGGGTTCTGAGGCAATTGGTCTAAGAGAGTTGTGGCGGGCAAGACCACAACCTCTGTGGTGGTGCAGATCTTCGCTTGGAGGTGTGCATATTCTCACTGGCAGTCATCCTGAGGGGAGGCGGATTCTAGAACAGAAAATAATGTGGGGCAGTGCACCTTTCATTAGAAGGGAGGAAGGAAAAACTTTCCTTTATCTTGTCTTCTGCCATTCGGCTTAGACTCTGAGAGTAGAGAATCTTAACGCTACACACAGTAGTAGTGGGACTGAGACTTGGGCTATACTAGTGTTGCTTTGGGGCCAGTGAGAGAAAGTTCCATAAAAGACCCTGAGTAAGGGCCTGGCCCTTATAGTTTTTTGTTTGGTTTGTTCTTAACTTTAATTTTATGCCAGGCGCAGTGGCTCACACCTGTAATCCCAGCACTTTGGGAGGCCGAGGAGGGTGGATCACCAAGTCAGGAGTTCAAGACCAGCCTGGCCAGCATAGAGCAACCCCGTCTCTACTAAAAATACAAAAAAAAAAAAAAAAAGCTGGGCATGGTGGCAGATGCCTGTAGTCCTAGCTACTTGGGAGGCTGAGGCAGGAGAATCGCTTGAACCTGGGAGGTGAAGGTTGCAGTGAGCCAAGATTGCACCACTGCACTCCAGCCTGGGCAACATAGCGAGACTCTGTCTAAAAAATAAATAAATAAATAAATAAATAAAATAAAATAAAAAACTTTAAGTTCAGGGATACGTGTGCAGGTTTGTTACATAGGTAAGTTTGTGTCATAGGTGTTTGGTGTACAGCTTATTTCATCACCCAGGTATTAAGCCTAGTACCCATTAGGTATTTTTCCTGATCCTCTCCCTCCTCCCACCCTCCACCCTCCTGTAGACCCCAGTGTCTATTGTTCCCCTCTTTGTGTCCATGTGTTCTCATCATTTAGTTACTACTTGTAAGTGAAAACATGCAGTATTCAGTTTTCTGTTCCTGGATTAGTTTGCTAAGGATAATTGTTACAGGTAGTTAGGCATGAGTGGGGCAGGAGAAGACTCCCCAACCCACTAGGAATGTGGATGATGGTTCAGTATTATCACATCGCCTCTCTAAAAGTTATAAATTGGCAGCCGGTGCCAGGGAGAGGCCATTTCCTGATGGTCCACACCTTTTGCACTAAAGCGTTAATTGAAGGCAGACACCAGGGAGAAGCAACTTCCCAGGAATGCGCATTAAGAGATAAAATGGTGGGGTATGACCCTCCAAGAAAACACCACCGAAGAAGGGGAGAAAGCCTCAGATGGGCATGTGTACAACTTCCTAAACACGTGCACCCAAAGATAAGGAGGGCGCTGTGCGTGTGGGCAGCCCACCCTAAGGGAAGACTCATGGGAAAGGGGCCAGCCTATAAAGTTCCAGAATCAAGGTTAAACACCACACTTGATCTCAGTGCCCGCTTGGGTCTCTTACAAGCCTACTCTCCTTTTCTTTCTTTTCTGTTCTAAAGCCTTTTAAATAAATTTCCACTCCTGCTCTGGAATTTGTCTGGGTCTCCTTTTCTGCCTTATGCCTCTCAGTTGAATTCTTTCTTCTGAGGAGGCAGGAACTGAGGTTGCTGCAGACCCATACAGATTTGCCACCAGTAACTCAGATACCTTCCACCAGTAACATAATGGCCTCCAGCTTCATCCATATTCTTGCAAAGGACAAGATCTCATCAATGGAAGACTAGATAATGTGGTACATATACCCCATGGAATACTATGCAGCCCTTGTAGTTTTGCATTACTCTTAGCTTTCCGTATCTGTAAAGCATTCAGTAAAGCTACATCAATTGTCAGGCCATGAGCCATCCAGCTTCTTTCTCTTTGGAGACCATATGTCCCAATTTATCATCACAGTCTCATTGATTAAGAACAGCAGATGACTGTGCACAGTGGTCCATGCCTATAAACCCAGAACTTTGGGAGGCCAAGGTGGGAGGATCACTTGAGGCCAGGAGTTCCAGACCAGCCTGGGCAACACACCAAGACCCCATGTCTACAAAAAACATTTTTTTAACTAGTTGACTGGTGGTGGATGTCTATAGTCCTAGCCACTCAGGATACTGAGGTGGGAGGATCTCTTGAGCCCAGGAGTTTGGGGCTTCAGTGAGTCTGAAACAGAAAGAATACAGGATGGTCACAGGAGAATAGAAAATTTTAGGCAGGAGTTACACATGATTAGAAGAAAGGAAACTGTTGAAATGTCTGCATAAACTAGGGGCTGATAAGACCCTGAAAACCAGGTGTGAACCAAGCTGGCTAAGACTGACCAGACCCATCATAGTGCTGGATTTGACCTGAGTTTCACCTAGGACCTCATTATATGCTCATTAAAATACTCGATCACACACCCACCAGCACCATGACAGTTCCAGGAACACATACATTTGGTGTAAAAATGGGTGGCACCACAGTTCCAGGAAATCTTTACCTTTCCAGGAATCTTCATGAAATATTCCATACCTTGATTTTTATTTTTTATTTTTGTTTTATTTTTATTTTTTAATATATTTTAATTTTTATTGTTTTTTTTTATTTCTTTAGCCACCCCTTGATTAAAGAAACTCATAGAGATAGAAACCCCAGACCCCACTGTGCACCTCTCTTGAGTACACCTGCACTCCCCTTTCTTGAGTGTGTACTCTTCACTTTGCAACAAATCTTCATACTTTCACTATTTTTACCAACTCGTTCTTGAATTCTTTCTTGCAATGGTGTCAAAAGCCTGGACACCAACCAGAGTTGAGGTCCCACTGGCATTTGGGGACCTCTCCCCTAGCCCATTGGTATCAAGTCCAACAGTGGCTCATGCCTGTAATCCCAGCACTTTGGGAGGCCTAGGCGAGAGAATCGCTTGAGCCCAGGAGTTTGAGACTAGCCTGAGCAACATCGTGACACCTCATCTCTACAAAAAAATTTTTAAACTAGCCAGGTGTGGTGGTGTGCACCTGTAGCCCCAGCTACTCAGGAGGCTGAGGTGGGAAGATCTCTTGAGCCCAGGAGGTCGAGGCTGCAGTGAGCCATCATTGCACAACTACACTTCAACCTGGGCAACAGAGCAAGACCCTGTCACATTTAATTCTGCTTTCTTTGTTGTATATGTATCCAAGGAGTCTAGAAATATACATTAAAAAAAAAAATCCCTGTTACCTAAAACTTTTTTAGGGATTATTGTGTATAAGTATAAACACATAAGTAACAATTATTTAATTGCATTTTCTACCTTGTAGGAGAAAGCGCAATTGTATGGGCAGAGCACTTGGACTAAGAATTAGGAAACCAGTGTTCTAGCTTTGGCAATGCCACTAAATGGGCACGTCACTTAATTTAGGGTCCTCCAGTTTTAGTCATATAAACCTTCATGTCCTCTTGAGAGCTTTCTACCTGTTTAAATAGCTTTGAGCTCTAAAGAAAAAGCTATCATTATATAAGCTCAATGAGAGCTGCATTGTCATTATTTACATAAAAGTTTCTGTAGTCTTCCAAAGTACATACAAATTTGAAGTTAAGCTTTTATTTAAAAACATCAGAAAGGCCAGGCCCTGTGGCTCATGCCTGTAATCCCAACACTTTGGGGGATGGAGGCGAGAAGATCACTTGAAGCCAGGTGTTTGAAACCAGCCAGGGCAACAGAGGGAAAACCCATCTCTACAAAAATGTTTTGTTTGTTTTTGTTTTTGAGACAGAGTCTCACTCGGTCGCCCAGGCTGGAGTGCAGTGGCACAATCTCAGCTCACCGCAACCTCCGCCTCCTGGGTTCAAGCAATTCTTTGGCTCACTCAGCCCCCCGAGTAGTTGAGATTTCAGGTGTGCGCCACTGTATCAAGCTAATTTTAATATTTTTAGTAGAGACAAGGTTTCACCATGTTGACCAGGCTGGTCTTGAACTCCTGACCTCAGGTGATCCACCCACCTTGGCCTCCCAAAGTGCTGGGATTACAGGTGTGAGTCACCACACCAGGTTAAGGTTTTATTTTTTTTAAAAAGCGTTTACTACATTAAAAAGGAGATAATTTATTTATTTAAGACAGGGTCTCACTCTGTTGCCCAGGCTGTAGTGTAGTGGCGCAATCTCGGCTCACTGCAATCTCCGCCTCCCACTTTCAAGTGATTCTCCCACCTCAGTCTCCCAAGTAGCTGGGATTATACGCACCCGCCACCATGAACAGCTAAATTTTTTGTATTTTTAGTAGAGATGGAGTTTCACCATGTTGGCCAGGCTAGTCTCAAACTCCTGACCTCAAGTGATCTGCCCTCCTCAGCCTCTCAAAGTGCTGGCATTACAGGTGTGAGCCACCGAACCCAGCCAAAAAAGAATTTAGCGCATTCTTTTCCTCTATAAATCATGCCAATACCTGAAGTAGAAATATTTCTTATAAGGTAGCATAAAATAAAATGAATGAATTAAACTTTCTTATGAGATGATTTTTATTTCCCTGATATCTTCTCTTCTGAACAAACGAAGTGAAGACAAATACATAAACATGGAGAAAATGTGTGTTGTGGACTTTATTTGCAAAAGAACAGTGATATTTTGCATGTAATTAAATATCTTTTATGTAGGAACACATAGGTTCTATTGTATACACAAAAAAGAGAAATATTCTTAAGTTTAGCTTTTCTGATTAAAAAAATACATAAATGGCTGGGTGCAGTGGCTCACACCTATAATCCTAGCACTTTGGGAAGCTGAGACGTGTGGATTGCCTGAGCTCAGGAGTTCGCGACCAGCCTGGGCAACACAGTGAAACCCCGTCTCTCCCGAAAAATACAAAAACTTAGCCGGGCGTGGCAGCATGTGCCTGTAATCCCAGCTACTTGGGAGGCTGAGACAGGAGAATCGCTTGAACCCAGGAGGCAGAGGTTGCAGTGAGCCAAGATGGCACCATTGCACTCCAGCCTGGGCAACAGAGCAAGTCTCCATCTCAAAAAATAAATAAATAAACCCATAAACATTTAGGCTGGGCGTGGTGGCTCACGCCTGTAATCACAGCACTATAGGAGGCCGAGGCTGGCGGATTACTTCAGGTCAGGAGTTAAGACCAGCCTGGCCAACATGGCAAAACCCTGACTCTCCTAAAAATACAAAAATGAGCTAGGCATGGGGGTGCATGCCTTTCATCCTGGCTACTCGGGAGGCTGAGGCACGAGAAACACTCAGACCTGGGAGGTGTAGGTTGCAGTGAGCCAAGATTATGCCAGTGCATTTCAGCCTGGGTGACAGAGCAAGACTCTGTCTCAAAAAAATAAAAATAAACATTTAAATAAGATATTTTAGTTTTCTCTTGCTTCATAAAAAAAAAAAATCACTCTAAAACTTAGTAGCTTAAAATAACAATGATCTGTTATTTCTCATGATTCTGTAGGTTGACTGAATTTAGCTGGGTGGTTCTTCCACTCCACTTGTATTTGAAGTCACTCATGAGGCTATGCTCAGCCTGAAGCACACCTGGGGCCAAACCATTCCAGAGAAGCACATCCTCCAAAGTGTCTCTCCACATGGCTCTCATCATTCAGTGGTCTGGCCTGAGCTTTTGTACAGCACAGTGGCTGACTTCAAAGATACTGAAGGTGGAAGCTTCCAGAATACTTAAAGCTTAGGTGTGGAAGTGGCAAAGTCACACAAGATGCATTTTATTGATTAAAGGAAGTCACAAGGCCACTTCAGTTAAAAGGAAGGGAAAATAGACTACTTGATGGCAGAAGCAGCATGAGTGCATAAGGTGGGAGAAATTGTTGATGGTCATGTTTGCCGACAAACTACCACACACAGTAATATATAAGATCATTATATATATTTCCTCTCTGTCTCATTAAACAGCTATCAAAGAGTTTGTCCTTATTTTATTTCGTTTTTTTAACTTTTTAGCATGAACCTACAGGACATAGAGAGTCCATTTTCCTTCTTTTTTTCCTTCTTTCTCTCTCTCCTTTCTCTTTTTTTTCTCTCTCTCTCTCTCCCTTTCTTTCTTTTTTCTCTTTCTCCCTCCTTCCTTCCTTCCTTCCTTCTTTCCTTCCTTCCTTTCCTTCCTTCCTTCCCTCCCTCCCTCTCTTCTTTCTCTCTCTCCCCTCTCCTCTCTTCTCTTTTTCTTCCTTTTCTCCAGGAGACAAGTTTTTGCTCCAGGCTGTAGTACAGTGGTGCAATCATAGCTCACTGTAGCCTCTAACTCCTGTGCTCAAGCAATCCTCTTGCTCCGGCCTCCCAAAGTGGTAGGATTAAGGTGTAAGCCACTGCACCTGGCCTAACTGTCCTATCTAAATGCAGTTAACTTTTCCACAACTTTGTGAAGGTAGCAATTTACTTTGAGATAAAATTTACATAGCCAAGATCCTCTCTCAGTTGTGTTTGCAGCTGCTCAGCCATCTCTCTCAGGCATCAGTGCCACCTCTAGCTTGCTGAGCTCCGGGCAAAAGGCAGGGGGCTGGTAAGGAACAAGTTTTCTATACCATAGCTCTTTCCAAGCTGATTGCCTGCAAATTAACCAGGGAGTGAAGAAATCTTATCACTACAGGCTTGGCACTCTGGCATTCCTTGAAACCAGACATTGTTAGAAGTTCACTAAACTTTTATTTTTCAAATGTCTCATCCAGCATCTGGTGTGAGAAATTGTGTAGGACTTTAACACTGATCTTGGAGCTTCCAGAGTATAGGTTTTAGTGCTTTGAAGGAGGCAAGTGAAGCCTATCTGGCTGCCCTATTTGAAGTTACTAACTAGTATGTAATCTTAGTGTAATAAATTGTAAAAAAAGACATCCAGCCATTCCCCCCAGTATATCTACAGAAAGAGCTTAAAATCCACTACGATCAGGCGCATTTCATTCTCAAGCAAAACAAAACATGTTTGTCTTCCCTGCTATTATTCATTCTGACCATTAAATATTTGGTGGGGGCAGGGAGAGAAGTCAAAATGTATCTACATATATTATTGTTACATTAGACTGGGTGGCTTAAAAAGAAATGTAGTTTCTCACAGTTCTGGAAGCTCTAAGTCCAAAATCAAGAGGTCAGCAGGCTTGGTTCTATGAATAAGACCTCAAAAGCACAGGCAACAGAAGCAAAAATAAATGAATGGGATTATATCAAACTAAAAATCTTCTACACAGCAGAGGAAACAATCCACAGAGTAAAAAGACAACCTACAGGATCAGAGAAAACATTTGCAGACACTCATCCCACAGGGGATTAATATCCAGAAGATACAAAGAACTCAAACATCTCAACAGCAAAAAACAAAACAAGAAAAAGTCTGATTATAAAGTAGGCAAATGATCTTAACAGAAAGTTAAATACTGCATGTTCTCACTTACGTGTGGAAGCTAAAAAAAGTTGATCTAATAGAAGTAAAAGTGGAACCAGAGGATATTAGAGACTGGGAAGGGAAGGACAGGGAGAGAATTGTTAAAGGATATGAAATTACAGCTAGATAGGAGGAGTAAGTTCTAGCGCTCTGTAGCATTGCAGGTTGCTTATTTTTTATTTTTTTTTTTTTTTTGAGACGGAGTCTCGCGTTGTCGCCCAGGCTGGAGTGCAGTGGCCGGATCTCAGCTCACTGCAAGCTCCGCCTCCCGGGTTTACGCCATTCTCCTGCCTCAGCCTCCCGAGTAGCTGGGACTACAGGCGCCCGCCACCTCGCCCGGCTAGTTTTTGTATTTCTTAGTAGAGACGGGGTTTCACCGTGTTAGCCAGGATGGTCTCGATCTCCTGACCTCGTGATCCGCCCATCTCGGCCTCCCAAAGTGCTGGGATTACAGGCTTGCAGGTTGCTTATAATTAACAATAATGCATTGTATAGTTTCTTTTTTTTTTTTTTTTTTTTTTTAG
>NC_037672.1:58414729-58424657 GCF_003255815.1 Theropithecus gelada
TTTTTTTTTTGAGACAGAGTCTCGCTCTGCCGCCCAGGCTGGAGTGCAGTGGCCGGATCTCAGCTCACTGCAAGCTCCGCCTCCCGGGTTCACGCCATTCTCCTGCCTCAGCCTCCCGAGTAGTTGGGACTACAGGCGCCCGCCACCGCGCCCGGCTAGTTTTTTGTATTTTTTTTTTTTTTTTAGTAGAGACGGGGTTTCACCGTGTTAGCCAGGATGGTCTCGATCTCTTGACCTCGTGATCCGCCCGTCTCGGCCTCCCAAAGTGCTGGGATTACAGGCTTGAGCCACCGCACCCGGCCGCATTGTATAGTTTCAAATAGCTAGAAGAGAAGATACTGAATGTTGCTCTGTGTGTGTGTGTGTGTGTGGGTGTGTGGGTGTGTGGGTGTTTTAAGATGGAGTTTTGCTCTGTCACTTAAGCTGCAGTGCAGTGGTGCAATCTCCACTCACTGCAACCTCCACCTCCCCGGTTCAAGCAATTCTAGTGCCTCAGCCTCCCAAGTAGCTGAAATTACAGGTGTGCGCCACCATGCCCAGCTAATTTTTGTATTTTTAGTAGAGATTTTTTCACTATGTTGGCCAGGCTGGTCTCAAACTCCTGACCTCAGGTGATCCCCCGGCCTCCACCTCCCAAAGTGCTGGGATTACAGGCGTGAGCCACTATGCCTGGCAGGATATTTGATAGAGCAGGAGCACCGTCATCTCAGACAAACACTGCCACTTTAAGTTGCAACTCCCTTTCTAGCCTCATGCATTTCAAGGAAATCACTTCTCTTCTAACTACAAGCAGCCAGAAAGAGCAGACAGTAAAACACAAGTGACCGCTTGGGCACAGAGGGAGGTGAGGAGAAAGTCTCTTGGGGTAACTGCCAAACTTCACCCTCATACAATGGGCCCCAGTAAAACAGTGGCCTTAATAAGCACTTTTCTTTCCCTTCAGGTACACTAAGATAGAAAAGCTAAAAGCAGACTCGGGGGGATATGCCTGCAGCTGCAAAAAGATGTATGGGAACAGACATGCAACTGTCCCTCCCAGAGAAGCACAACAAAGAGACACAGAAGCAGTCCAAGCCTCTCATAAACTCTCCCACCCTGAATCTTTTAAAAACTCTTAGTCTGTAAGAGAGTGTGACTCTAACCTAACTTGGCCAACTGCCCCTCTCAGGTTTGTTTAAAATAAACCTGTCCCTGTTGACTGAAAAGCCATCTTCTGTGTTTCTCTCCTCTTTAATTCTTACAATATTAAATGTTGTCAACACAAAGAAATGATAAATCTTTGAAATTACCAATATGCTAACTACCCTGATCTGATCACTATGCATTGTTTGTATTAAAACACTATGTAGCCCATGAATATATACAATTACTATTCTTTAAAAAATGAAAAAAACATGTAAATGTAGTATTGATAGCAACTAATTGGATTAGTTTTTGTAGCACTTTTAGCTTCTATCCATTCAGTATTCTTTCTTTTTTTTAGACAGAATTTGGCTGTGTCACCCAGGCTGGAGTGCAGCGGAGCAATGTTGGCTCACTACAACCTCTGCCTCCTGGGTTCAAGCCATTCTCCTGCCTCAGCCTCCCTAGTACCTGGGGTTACAGAAGTGTGCCACCACACCTGGCTAATTTTTGTATTTTTAGTAGAGATGGGATTTCATTGTGTTGGCCAAGCTGGTCTCGAACTCCTGACCTCAACTGATCTTCCCACCTCAGCCTCCCAAAGTGCTGGGATTACAGGCATGAGCCGCCACATCCAGCCCATTCAGTATCTTTTTATAATTAAATTTAATTTTTAAAGTATATTTATATATATTTCTTTTCTTTTTTTTTTTTTTTTTTGAGACAGAGTGTCACTCTGTTGCCCAGGCTGGAATGCAGCAGTGCAATCTTGGCTTACTGCAACCTCTGCCTCCCAGGCTCAAGCGATTCTCGTGCCTCAGCCTCTGGAGTAGCTGGGATTGCAGGCGCCTGACACCATGCCTGGCTAATTTCTGTATTTTTAGTAGAGATGGGGTTTCACCATGTTAGCGAGGCTGGTCTCCAACTCCTGGCCTCGGCCTCCCAAAGTGCTAGGATTACAGGCCTGGGCCACCAGCCATTCCCACAATTTTTTTTTTTTTTTTGAGACTGAGTCTTGCTGTCACCCAGGCTAGAGTGCAGTGACACCATCTCAGCTCACTGAGACCTCCACCTCCCGGGTTCAAGAGATTCTCCTGCCTCAGCCTCCCAAGTAGCTGGGACTACAGGTGCATGCCACCACACCCAGCTAATTTTTTATATTTTTAGTAGAGACAGTATTTCACCATGTTAGCCAGGATGGTGTTGATCTCCTGACCTTGTGATCCACCTGCCTCGGCCTCCCAAAATGCTGGGATTACAGGCATAAGCCACCAGGCCTGGCGTTTTTTTTTTGTTTTTTTGTTTTTTTGTTTTTTTGTTTTTTAAGACACAGCCTTGCTCTGTCACCCAGACTGGAGGGCAGTGGCGCGATCTCGGCTCACTGCAACCTCTGCTTCCTGGGTTCAAGTGACTCTCTTGCCTCAGCCTCCCAAGTGGCTGGGATTACAGATGCCTGCCACCACTCTCAGCTAATTTTTTGTAGTTTTAGTAGAGATGGGGTTTCCCCATGTTGGCCAGGCTGGTATCGAACTCCTGACCTCAGGTGATCCACTCGCCTTGGCCTCCCAGAGGGCTGAGATTACAGATGTGAGCTACTGCACCCGGCTGTTTCCACTCTTTTAAGATAAATTCTGGGCCGGGCGTGTTGGTTTACACCTGTAATCCCAACATTTTGGGAGGCTAAGGTGGGAGGATTGCTGGAGCCCAGGAGTTGGAGATCAGCCTGGGCAACATGGCGAAATCCTATTGCTACAAAAATTAGCCCAGTATGGTGGTGCATGCCTATAGTCCCAGCTACTCAGGAGGCTGAGGGGGCAGGAACACCTGAACCCAGGGAGGTTGAGGCTGCAGTGAGCCATGATCGTGCCACTGCACCACAGCCTGGGTGACAAAGTGAAACCTTGTTTCAAAACCAAAAAGATAAATTCTAAAATCCTATGCTACAACAGCCAGCATGGTCTGGCTCTTCTCACTTGTCTCCCTCCCTCCCTCCCGCACTCCAGGTTTCGGAATCTTCTAATTGCCTCAGTGTGTTCACACATGGTGTTCCTTTAACTGGGAACACTCTTCCCCACTTATTTCCCTTTTCCCAAGTATCCAGGTCTTTGAGAAGACTTTCTCTGATCCCAGCACTAGGGGAGTGGGTATCTCAGTTACCCTTGCTTCTAGTTTTCTATTTTTCCTAGTACGTATTTATTGGAATCGTAATTATATCATCATATGAGAGATGATGTAAGTAATTTTCCTTTCCCCCACAGGAGTATAAATTCTATTAGGGCAGGCACTATCTCTATTTTGTTATTCAGTGTACCTCCAGCAGCTAGCACAGTGCCTGATGTAAAGTAGGCAGTCAATATCTGTGAATTCATGAACATAAGGGAAGTGGAAAGCAAGATTTTTGCCCTTTAAGAAATTAGAATCTTCCTGGGGAAAGAAAAAAAAAAATTCAGGAAACACTTAGCTGTGCCCAACTATGCCTGGCAGTTCAATAATTAAGAACCAAAAGGTGCATTCACCATTGTTCCATCTGTAAGGGCGCACCCTTCTATATAGAAGTAACTTGACTCGCTGAGAATTAAAAAGAAAATTAAAAAATAAAATAAAATAAAATAAAAAAGAACCAAAATGCCAGGTACAGTGGCTCACAACTGTAATATCTAATCCCAACACTGTGGCAGGCCAAGGTGGGAGGATCACTTGAACCCAGGAGATTGAGGTTGTAATGAGAAGCTGGGCAACAGAGCAAAACCTAGTCTCAAAAAAAAAAAAAAAAAAAAAATTACATGGCCAGGAAAGATATCATAAATCCAGGGTAAGGTTTTTAATACAGATTAAGGTGATGCCTTCTCCAGTGATTAAAAGTCTCTAAAGATTTAGTCATCCCTCTCTTCCTGATTCAGAGAGGGACATACACTTACAAACAGAGATTTCCTTTACAGCTTTAAATTTCTTTTACAAAAGGGTAACTCCCCAGAACTTCTCCTATGTCTGTTGTTTCTCAAAATAACCAGCTCACAATAATCCTTATGACAAAGAGGCATATTTGGGATAGCACATTCTGGACTCTACAGTCATATTTTGGGGTGGTGTGTCCTGAATCCCATTAATATGTTTCAGTTATAAAATTAATAATAAAGTATAATATGTATGTTTAAAAGTGAAAATAGACTTTCACTTTTAAATGATTTTTCACTCACACCTGTAATTCCTGCACTTTGGGAGGCCAAGGCAGGAGGATTACCTGAGCTCAGGAGTTCAAGACCAGCTTGGCCAATATGGTGAAACTCTGTCTCTACTAAAAATACAAAAATTAGCTGGGAATGGTGCTCACCTGTAGTCTCTGCTACTTTGGGGCTGAGGCAGGAGAATCGCTTGAACCCGGCAGGTGGAGGCTGGAGTGAGCCGAGATAGTGCCACTGCACTCCAGCCTGGGCAACAGAGTGAGAATCTCTCAAAAAAATAATTTGTAATATATTTTATATTGTAATAATTTGTAATAATATTGTAATAATTTGTAAATATATTGTAATATAATAATCAAAATATACACAAACACCTATATACATTAATACACATATGAATATATTAAAAACCTGAAAGAATATAAGCCAAACCATTCACTGTAATATCTTTGGATGTAAGGATTATGGGAACTTTCTCTTATCTCATTATATAAATATATAACATACTTTTTGTCTGTTTGTGACGGCATGTTGCTCTGTTGCCCAGGCTGAAGTGCAGTGGTGCCATCATAACTCACTGTAACACTGAATTCCTGGGCTCAAGTAATCCTCCCACCTCAGCCTCTCTAGTAGTTGGGATTACAGGTGTGAGCAGGTGCTTTTTTTGTTTAACCCAAACCAGTCACTTATTCATTATTTAAACTAGTGTAAATTATTCACTGAAGCTATAGAAATTAATTTTCTACCAGAAACAACCTTATATCTAGAGTCATCTATACAAGCTCAGATCAAACTAATGTCTCTTGGAATTCTCTATCAGAATGCCTTCTCAGGATTAGCTGAACTGACACTGCTGAAACTTTTACTTTGCTCTTAGAATTTTATCTTAAGGAGGATTCTGTTGGAATTCAAATTAGCTTCTTAACCCTGTCTGCAATAATTCTTAAAGCATGAGTCAGCACCACTATTTCTGCAGTTACTTTATCTCCTTTGCCAGAGTTCTATTGTTTTTATATTTGTGGATGTTCAAGGGTATTTTTTTTTTTAAAAAAAAAAACCAATGATCCTTACCCAAGATACATCATTTAAGTCATTTTTACTAAATCACCAAGGATTTTCAAAGCAGACTATTTTAACACATTATAACAGATTAGGCCCTATTAACTATTTTTACATAATAATAAGGTCTGCAGTCCCCATCAAAGGCCTTTTCCTTCAGAACTACTATCACAGTGTCCCCTGCAGGTCACCAGGTAGACATGCATCCTGAGGGGGCATATTTCTTAACGGTGTTTGTGTAATTTTCCTTATGCCTCTTTAACAGATGGAATGAAATAATAACAAATTGGAATGTTATCACATTAATACATCTTCAAATTTCCCTGGAACTTCAGATAAATTTATTTCTGTGTCTATAATCTTAGAATTATATCAAGTTTTATCAGAGATTTTTAAAACTCTCATTACATTTTTAATACACAAAAATATTACAAAGAAAACAAAATGTGTTTATAACAGTATTTCCCAGATAACAGCCTTAACAAATAATACTTATCTAGGGGCAGTGGCTCACTCCTGTAATCCCAGCCTTTTGGGAGGCTGAGACGGGAGGACTGCTTGAGCTCAAAAGTTCGAGACCAGCCTGGGCCACATAGTGAGACCTCCCCATCTCAACAAAACATCAAAAAATTAGCCAGGGATGGTGGCGTGCACCTGCAATCCCAGCTACTCAAGAGGCTGAGGCGGGAGAATCGCTTGACCCTGGGACGTGGAGGCTGCAGTGAGCCATGATCACACAGCTGTACTGCAGCCTAGGCAACAGGATTGAGACCCTGTCTCGAAAAAAAAAAATTAAAATAATACTTGTTCACCATTAGAAATAAATCATGTCTATAATTAAAACATGAAATTCATCATATTATATTTTGAGTATGTTTGCATTTGAAGTTTTTTTTAATTGGCAGATATTTGAAAATGTGATCTTTATGGCCCTGAAAGCCCTTCACAGGTGATATGAAAAAGCAAGCACTGTTTCACTTTGGATGCTCTGAAAAGCAGACACAAAGACAGGAGTCCATGTGCAAGAGAGAGACCTACTGGGGAAATGTCTGTGAAAGATAAAGGGAAGACAGCAGGAGTAAGCAAGGAGAGGCTGCAGAAAACCATGCTTATCTGACACCTGGGAAAGGAGGAAGGGAAGGATAGGAGTCTCAGACTTCAGCACAAGCTAACATAATCTTAGCCAGGCTGATGCAGAGTCCTTGAGCCAAAGCCCCATTACAGGAATCCTGCATCTTGTAAGAATGGGCCTATGTTAATACCCCACCATGGTCAGTGATGCTGTGGCAGAGAAGGTTAGAGGGTGGTAATGTTCACAGAAGCTGCAGGTGGGGGAGCTTTCAGCCAACAGTGGCTCCCCCCACAGGTTCAACCAGAGTGGAGCATGTCCATGGTCATCAAATACTCCATTCATTCTGAATAAACTGTATAATTAATAATATTCTATGAAGATAAGATATATTTCCCTTTATGATACTCATTTATTTGTAAGCATATTTGTTTAAAAGTTTATCTGTTGTGAGTGAAATCATTACTTAAAAATCATATTCTTATCCTTTTCATGAGAAAAAATCAATATCCAAAAATTCAAATAGAAAAGTAAAAGATAGTTTTTTCTTGAAATTGAGGTTCCATTAACCCTATTTAAAATAGAATACCACAAATTTAACAGAGATGAATATTATTGGATCCCAATTAAAGCAAGCAAGCACATCCTTCTGAAGCAATCAACCCTATAATTAACATGATTCTAATATAGCAGCTAAAATGTTTGTCTTATTTTCATAGTTGTTATTCTTTCTAAATTTTTTTAAGAGACAAGGTCTCACTCTGTCTCCCAGGCTGAGGTGGCACAATCAAAGCTCACTACAGCTTCAAGCTCCTAGACTCAAGCAGTCCTCCCGCCTCAGCTTCCCCAGTAGCTGGGACTACAGGTGTGCACCACCACACTTGACTGATTTTTTATTTTTTGAAACTGGGTCTGGCCCAGGCTGGAGTATAGTGGCATGATCTCAGCTCACTGCAACTTCCGCCTCCTGGGCTCAAGTGATCCTCCCACCTCAGTCTCCTAAATTGCTAGGATTACAGGTGTGGGCCACCATGCCTGGCCAACTAACTCTTTTATTTTATTTATTTTTTATTTATTATTTTTTTTTGAGTCAGAGTCTCACTCTGTTGCCCAGGCTGGAGGGCAGTGACACAATCTTGCCTCACTGCAACTTTGGCCTCCTGGTTTTAAGCAATTCTGCCTCAACTTCCTGAGTAGCTGGGATTACAGGCACATGCCACCTACCTGGCTAATTTTATATTTTTAGTAGAGACGGGGTTTCACCATGTTGGCCAGGCTGGTCTTGAACTTCCGACCTCAGGTGATCCACCTGCCTTGGCCTCCCAAAGTGCTGGGATTACTGGCGTGAGTTGGGATTATAGGCATGAGCCACCACACCTGGACTAATTTTTTGTTGTTGTTTGTTTTTGTTTTGAAATGGAGTCTTGCTCTGTCACCCAGGCTAGAGAGCAGTGGTGTGATCTCGACTCACTGCAACCTTCGCCTGGGTTCATGTGATTCTCCTGCCTCAGCCTCCCAAGTAGGTGGGATTACAGGTACCCACCACCATGGTCAGCTAATTTTTGTATTTTTAGTAGAGACAGGGTTTCGTCATATTGGCCAGGCTGGTCTCCAACTCCTGACCTCGTGATCCACCCGTCTTGGCCTCCCAAAGTGCTGGGATTACAGGCATGAGCCACCACCGCACCTGGCGTAATTTTTAAAAAGTTTTTGAAGAGACAGTCTTGCTATGTTGCCTAGGCTGGTCTCAATCTCCTGACCTCAAGCCATACTCTCTGCTCAGACTCTCAAAACACTGGAATTACAGGCATGAGTGACCGTGCCCAGTCTTTTTTTTTTGAGACAGATTCTCTGTTGCCCAGGCTGGAGTGCAGTGGAGGGATCTCGGCTCACTGCAACCTCCACCTCCCAGGTTCAGGTGATTCTCCTGCCTCAGCCTCCCAAGTAGCTGGGATTACAGGCGCATGCCACCAGGCCCGGGTAATTTTTGTATTTTTAGTAGAGACGGGGTTTTGTCATGTTGGTCAGGCTGGTCTCAAACTACTATTTCAGGTGATCTGCCCACCTCAGCCTCCCAAAGTGCTGGGATTATAGGTATGAGCCACTGTTCCCAGCCAGGTATTTATAGCAGTGCAAGAAGGGACGAATACACTCTCCCATGAGTCATTCTTAAGCATACAAAACCCAGTAAATTCCTAAGGTTTTAGAAGCTTCCATGCCAGGAACTCAGGACAAAGACTAAATATTTATTTTCTTTTTTACTATACTACAGACAAATCCTTGATCTTTGACCACTGACTCCTTTTGGCAAAGAATCATAAGAGTTAAAAGACAGTGGCACATTTCTAAAACCCCATTCAATCACTAATAATCTGTCCAGTCCATCAGCCTATCATATGAAAATGTCTCCCAGGGTGTAGCCACTCAGGTTTCCATTTGATCTTTTCAGGTTTCAAAATCAGAGTTCTTAGCAATATATATCTTCATTATTTCAGGCATCTGATATAATTAAGCTAAGAGACAATATCTTCCCTTGAGTTTCTTTGGAGATCTTAATGAATATTGGATTTCCCTCATTATATAACCCATTTACTTATTCCTTTACTCTCATCTACTATTTCTCCTTATCTCCACTCATATCCAAGCTTTTTCGGCTTTGGAAGGAGTATTTGGTTCAGCTACAGTGCTGCTCTGGGTTGCAGGCAGTAAAACTAGTGATGTGGTTCAGGACACACTACTCCAAAATATAGCACCTGAGCATTTGAGAGATCATTTTCATCTTCACCTCACTCCTTTTCCTCTGAAGCAGGTCATAAACCATAGAAAGAATACTCTGGCCATTTCCCTTGAGGCAGGCCATAAAACCCGGTGTCCTTCCCTGAAGTAGGTCATAAGACCGTCATTTGAGAGGTACCCTCCCCTTACATAGAGAAAAGGAACATCCTTACCTCTGAAGACCCCAGGACACAGAGAAGAAAGAACCTGAACAAACAGTCCATTCTAAGTTCCCCCAGTTTGTTACCATTACATCACACTCCCTTTGTGTAATCATACTCCTGCACGACTGTCCACTCTTTATCAACGCTATGACAATTGTCTTCCACCCCTTCATTGAAATTTCATTATCTACTGACTGCAGCAAGAAGATTGAAAGTCAAACATCAAACCTAGAGTACAGAGGAACTTTGTCGGAAGCTATTGACTTCTGCTTGGGCTCATCCAACTTCCACAAAGAATCCTTTGCAAGCAATCGTCCATCTCTCAAGCTCATCCAAAGAATCATTTGTGACCCTCAAAATTACTTACATTCCTCCATCTCCCTCTCCCTTACGAAAAAGTGTACATAAGCATCTGAACCTAACTGGGTTATGGGGTAATCACTCTACTGTGATTTTCTCCAGGGCACATTAATAAATTTATATGCCAGCCAGGAGCGCCTGTAATCTCAGCACTTTGGGAGGCCAAGGCGGGGGGGGGGGGGGGGGGGTGTATGTGT
>NC_037672.1:59113588-59124552 GCF_003255815.1 Theropithecus gelada
CTTTTTTTTTTTTTTGAGACAGAGTCTGGCTCTGTCGCCCAGGCTGGAGTGCAGTGGCGCGATCATGGCTCACTGCAACCTCCACCTCCCCGGTTCACATCATTCTCCTGCCTCAGCCTCCCGAGTAGCTGGGACTACAGGTGCCCGCCACCACGCCCGGCTAATTTTTTGTATTTTTAGTAGAGACAGGGTTTCACCGTGTTCGCCCGGATGGTCTGGATCTCCTGACCTCGTGATCCACCCACATCTGCCTTCCAAAGTGCTGGGATTACAGGCGTGCCACTGCGCCCGGCCTGAGGCTCTCAAGTGGAGAGAGACATTAGCATTTCAGTTTGGAGAGGAAATCGGGGTGCTTTTCTATAATAAAATACCTGGCTTATACATGTATAATCCATTAATAACTTCTTTATGTAAATCATTTTGTCATGGTTCTACTTGATAACTGTTGCTTGGTTCAAGAAACTTTCTAGAAATGCTAAATGGTTTATACATTTTTATAATGTTTGTTTCAAGTTCCACTTAAATATCTGGGTATAATGTTTGTGGAGGATCTCATGGGAAATCCTCCCTTAATTTAATTCTTTCTCTTGGTTCTACTTTTGTTTCAGCTTTCACCAACAATCACCAGTGGTTTACACAGCATTGCACGGAGCATTGAAACTCGAAACTACTCAGAAGGATTGACCATGCATACCCACATAGTTAGCACCAGCAACTTCAGTGAGACCTCTGCTTTCATGCCAGTTCTCAAAGTTGTTCTCACCCAGGCCAATAAGCTGGGTGTCTAAAAGGACAGCTTCTCTTCCACTCAATATTGCCATTTTTCCAAAGAAACATGTTAAAAAAAAAATTTTAAGACATGGACCAGTCGCCATTAGCATGTTTGCATAGCAACCAGTCAAGAGCATTTACACTATTTCTGCTGATATACTCACCTTAGAACTGCTCAGAACCCTGGTGTTCTATTTTTTGTTTTAATCTTTTGTTGCCAGTGATGATTTTCCTATTCTGAAACAGTGTATTTCCTGGATTACACATAGTATGGTTTCCTGAAGTATTCTGATAAATGTGTTTTTTAAAACCTCATTACTTTTTAGAAAAGGAGCATCTGGTTATGCATAAAGCAGAGCTAAAACTAAATTTCTTTCATGTCCTCCCTACTTCCTCCATGTCAATCAGATTAAAGTGTGTAATCCTATTTTATGTGTGTATAGTCTTTTTTGAAACAGCTGCTTACAATTTAGTTTATTTTTTGTGTCTTAGGATTCACTCTGTTCCTGAATAAATAACTACATCTACAAACTGCTGCATGGGTTTTAGCAGATATTAATAAAAATGGGATCCCTGGCTTTAAATATATATGAAAAGACTGGACATTTTTATTCTGTAGAATGCATTGAGCTTTTTTCTATTTCTAAATGTTTCAGTATTCTATTTGAGTTTTAAGACTAAATTGTGTCCATTTTATAGCTGGAAATTTTTTCACCTATTTTGTTTAAATTACCTATAGCTGTGCCAGGTGTGGTGGCTCACACTTGTAATCCCAGCACTTTGAGAGGCCGAAGCAGATGGATCACCTGAGGTCGGGAGTTCGAGACCAGCCTGACCAACATGGAGAAACCCCGTCTCTACTAAAAGTACAAAATTAGCTGGGCGTGGTGGCGCATGCTTGTAATCCCAGCTACTTGGGTGGCTGAGGCAGGAGAATCGCTTGGACCCAGGAGGCGGAGGTTGCGGTGTGCCGAGATTGCGCCATTGCACTCTAGCCTGGGCAACAAGAGCAAAACTCTTTCTCAAAAAAAAAAAATTTACCTATAGCTTTGAGGTTTAAGTTCAGAAAGAAAGCTTTAATTTCAGTCAGCCTCCTAAATCAAAGCCACACATTTTGCACCCAGTTTTTCTGTCAAGTGATTTTATTATCATTTGTCTTAAGAACAGTGTGGTAAGGCTGGGCGCGGTGGCTCACGCCTGTAATCCCAGCACTTTGGGAGACCAAGGCAGGTGGATCACCTGAGGTCAGGAGTTCGAGACCAGCCTGATCAACATGGAGGAACCCCGTCTCTACTAAAAATACAAAATTAGCCTGCCAGATGTGGTAGTGCATGCCTGTAATCCCAGCTACTCAGGAGGCTGAGGCAGGAGAATCACTTGAACCCGAGAGGCCGAGGTTGCACTGAACCGAGGATGTGCCACTGCACTCCAGCCTGGGCAACAGCCTCAATCTCAAATAAATAAATAACAGTGTGGTAAACAAAAAAATAATGGTCCTTGTAGAATCTGGAGAAGAGTTAAATAATTTTCATAGTTTATGCAATATTCCTTAAGAGGTTTAAAAATCTAGAAAATAAACACGGTGGAGTAAGTTATGTCAGTTTTCTTCAGCCTGAGTGAAATAGTTTGCAAGAACCTCTTGATTCTATTTGCCAAGATTCCCTACTCAACAAATGTTGCATTTTAAAAAATTACCCAGGCTGGGTGCAGTGGCTTGCACCTGTAATCCAGCACTTTGGGAGAAGAGGCAGGAGGATCACTTGAGCCCAGGAGTTCAAGACTAGCCTGAGCTACATAGTGAGACCGTGTCTCTACTAAAAATAAAAAAAATTAGCCCGATATGGTGGCACATGTCTGTGGTCCCAGCTACTTGGGAGGCTAAGGCGGGAGGATCCCTTGAGTCCCGGAGGTCAAGGTTGCAGTGAGCTGTGATTGTGTCACTTCACTCCAGCCTGGGTGACAGAGACCCTGTCTCAAAAAAGAAAAACTCAATTTTATAGCTCAGAATAGTTTTGTGACTTAAAAAGAGTACCTTGATAGCGTGTACATATGTTAGAGTCTCAAGAATGGACTATTTAGACTTGTAAATGGATGTACTGTCGCCTAGCTCACTGGTTTTCTATGCACTTGATAGTGTGAGTCACACGCCTGTAATCCCAGCACTTTGGGAGGCTGAGGCGGGTAGATCTCGAGGTCAGGAGTTCAAGACCAGCCTGGCCAAGATGGTGAAACCCTGTCTCTACTAAAAATACCAAAAAAATTAGCTGGGCTTGGTGGCATGTGCTTGTAATCCCAGCTACTCGGGAGACTGAGGCAGAGAATTGCTTGAATCCGGGAGGCGGAGGTTGAAGTGAGCCAAGATCGCGCCACTGCACTCCAGCCTGGGTGACAGAGTGAGACTCCATCTCAAAAATAAAAAAAAAAGAAGAGTACTAGTGTATAAAACTACTTGCCTCTGGTAGCAGAGCACCTGCTCTCACCTTTTTCATTACATTGTGATATTTTTTTTCCACTTGCAGCTGTTTCTGTATGTGGCTTATAATCTTGGGAAAGTTTCATGTAAATGAATGGAGCTGAGATGAGTCAAACTCTGAAGTATGAAGATAATAGGCAATTAGAGAAAGAAAGTAGTTTTTCTTCAGAAAAGACAACTTTCAAGAAGTTTTCTTTTTTAAAAAATGGAAAAAAAATGTCAACTTGATTTTGTAAATAATTCTATTTTTAATGTTTTCAACGTGGATGACATTACAGTATATGCCTGCACAATTCAGGAACCTCTGTTTAAGGCTATTCTTATATAAAGATTTCATGGATCATACAACTCACTGTTGTGACATTTTGGAAAGTTAGAGCTGTATTTTCTACCCTTGTCATTACTTCATATATAGTGACCAGTCATGCTTTCTGAATCCCAGGTCTATTCAAATTACTTTTTCTGTTTTTGTGCTTTTTTTAAAAACCTACTTAATTTTAAAACAAGGGAAGGAATGTGAGGAAAGCTGGTGGGTGAGGCCGGGTGTTGGCCAGGAAATGTATCAGAGTCTCTGGAGGTGGTGCTTTTTATATTACTTCCAGTCCTCTTCTCCCTTCTTTATACCACCCTTTGGGTTTGGTGGGATGGAGGTGCCCTCAGGCCACACCTGAGAATCATTATGTGTAATCAGCGGTAGAGTCAATGGAGGTAGTTGTTCATTTGAACAGTGTAGGGCAGGAAAAAGTTGGGAACAGAACTGCTCTATACCTGACTGTTGAGAGTCCAGTGAACCTATATATTCTTTGGATTCAGAAAATTGTCATATATCCTGGAGGACAGGAAGATGCCATGGGATCCCTGGCGGCCAGATGTGCTTTGATGGCTCATGCCTGTAATCACAACATTTTGTGAGGCTGAGGCAGGAGGATTGCTTGAGCCCAGGAGTTCAAGACCAGCTTGTGCAACATGGTGAGACCCCATCACTACGAAATATTTTTTTTTTAATTAGCCAGGCATGGTGGCACATGCCTATAGTTCCAGCTACTCAGGAAGCTGAGGTGGGAGGATCACTTGAGCTCAGGAGGTTGAGGCTGCAATGAGCTGTGATCACGCCACTGCACTCCAGCCTGGGCGACAGAGAGAGATCCTCTCTCACAAAAAGTGGGGGAGGGAAGGATGACATTTTCGATAACCACTTAACACCTGACCATATTTGGATTCACCTAAGAGTGAATGTGAAGCCATTTGTTGACTCTTCTGGCACAATGGAGACTTCATTTGGAATTCTCACGAAGTTTCAGTCAATAGTGTATGCACATGTATATATATATATACACACACACACGCAAACATACAGATTCCCCCGCCCCTTTGTTTATTCCACTGCTGTGGTAGCAGTATCCTCAAGTATAACCTCTGATTAATCTGCAGGGGTGTTCACATGCTGAAGATGTCAGTGTCTTCAAATTATTCTGTAAATAAGTGTAAGAGGGACTGTGCACAGACACTGTTAACTATTTGATCTTACGGATAAATGTCCCAAATTTTTAAATAAATGTAGATTACAGAGAAAGAGCAAATTAGCTTTCACTTTTTCTGGTACATTGTTTAATCAGTTTTAACAGGCCTTTCCTGGTAGGTAATGCTGCTAATTGAAAGGATCTGCCATTTACTTGAGCTGGGCACTCAATTATCTATTTAGATCTCTCTCGATCTTCACATCAGCCCAGGGCACTAAGTAATTCCAGTTGCCAAGCACAGCTGGAATCCGGATTCCAACCCAGGTCTCAGCCTGGTAAGCCTGTCTTTTTCCCACAAAAGCAGATTTTTTTCCCCAAAGTAAAGATAACTGCTACTGTATAACAAAAACCGGAGTTTTGATTTTGATTTTGCTCCCCTGCCCCACCTCCCCATTAGTCTGCAGAGACCTGGCTTCTTCCACAAAAGAGGAATATACACATTGTAGTGGGTAACATTTATTGAGCATGGTGTGTTGGCATCTTTTCAGGCAGGTTCTCTTCACATGGTGGGAAAGGTGACCCCTGTCAGCACTAAGCCTACATCTCCACTACTTGTGATATACAAAGGGAAGAGAGACCCTCTCGCAATATCTATATATTGTTCATATAGACAACTCTGGCTTCATTTGGGTCTCATGCCCACTACCAGATCAAGGTGTGTGCCAGGGAGGTGGAGTACCAGAACTGGCTGGTTCGGATAGTACGCCCACCCTAGTGTGAGCCCAGTGATGTGTGTGTGTGTGTGTGTGTGTGTGTGTAGAGATGGAGTCTCACTCTGTCACCTAGGCTGGAGTGCAGTGGTGTGACCTTGGTTCACTGCAACCTCCACTTTCCGGGTTCAAGCAATTCTTCTGCCTCAGCCTCCCGAGTAGCTGGGACTACAGGCCCACACTGCCATGCCCGGTTAATTTCTTTTGTATTTTAGTGGAGATGGGGTTTCACTGTGTTGCCCAGACTGGTCTCGAACTCCTGAGCTCAGGCAATCCACCCACCTCGGTCTCCCAAAGTGCTAGAATTACAGGCATGAGCCACCACACTTGGCCGAGCCCAGTGATTTTAAACCCTACCAGGACCACATAGAATGATTCCCCCAAAGGAAAGGGTGCAGTATAGAGAAAGGGAGAAAATGACCAGAACAACCACATACCTCCTTGTAGATCATACCAAGGAAGAGTTACAGAACCAGGGTTCTAGACTGGAGGGAAACCTTGGGTGGTAGTAGTAAAAAGCTATTAGGGAGCTCACTTTGTCCCGACTGCTGGAAGTAGTGTCTCCATGACACCTGGGAGTCAAGGAGCTGGGTTCTAGTGCCTTCTCTGCCACGTACTGTTAGCCAAATCATGTCACCACCTTCTGCCTCTGTTTCCCCAACTGTAAAATGAGGGAATAGGACTAGATTTCTAACTTCACTTGCAGCTCTGAAAGTCTGTAATACATCTGCCTTTTCCACAATGTCTTTGTCTATTACCTACAAGTCTTCAGGGGGATAAAAATTTTGGTAAGCACCAAAGCTTTTAAGAAAGAGGACAGAAACAACTCAGGCCCGTTTCTATTTGGATAACGTTTTTCCTCTTGTAGAGTTAACTTGATTTCCATTCTGGAGAAAAATCAATTCTGCCCTTCCCCTGGTTGGAAATTAATGGGCAAGCATTAAAGAGATAGTTTGTAATTTGAGGACTTGGGATAAACATTACTTGGCATTGTAGTCCTCAAGTACTGAGTCCTCCTCATTAAGGATATATATTTTCATGAAATTAACCTTTCTGCACACCCGTTCCCCACATCAAGCACAGGCTACATTTGAGTGATTGCTTAGGATACTCACAATGAACCAGGTTTTCTTCTGGTGCTGCAAATCTGGGTCACCCTTTTGTCATTCCTGAACTCTATTTACAAATTCCCCCTCCCTGCTAGAGAACAACAGGGGCCTTTGCCTTTTAAAAGCAGGCTGTGTACTTGACACAGCAGGAAGAGAAAGAGGTCATTGAAATGGAAACAATAACAGCAGCTAATGCCGAGAAATAAATAAGAACTTCTCTGCATGTATCTGCCCTTGGAAACCAAAATAACTATCCTAAAAGAAAATGAGGTGGGTGTTTGTGGAGGGAGGGGAACTGGAGAGCTGGAAGAGTTTGTGGGTGAAAACTTTATTAATGCTGTCTTCTGTCATAATAATAGGGAATGTTTATTTCAGAGAGCTGACATTTGGAAGCAGGGAGAGTGGAGAGGAGTTTGGTTAGGTTTATAGACCTCATTTCTAGACAGTTGCAGCGACTAATGCCTGTAATCCCAATACTTTGGGAGGCCTAGGCAGAAGGATCACTTGAGCCCAGTAGTTCAATACCAGCTTGTGCAACATAGTGAGACCCCCCATCTCTACACACACACACACAAATATATATATATATATTTTTTTTTTTTTTTTTAATTAGCTAGGTGTGGTAACACATGCCTATAGTCCCAGCTACTTAGGAGGCTGAGGAGGAAGGATCGCTTGAACTCAGGAGGTTGAGGCTACAGTGAGCTGTGATTGCACCACTGCACTTCAGCCTGGTCAAAGGTTGATGTGGTGTGGGTATTAACAATTGTTGACATGTCGTGACTGGGTCTTAAAAAAGGATGATTAGTGACTTCCAGAGCATTTATTAGAGTTTGTGGTATATACTTCTTTTAGTGATTATTTTTTTAGTGTCTACCTCCCCTACTGAACTGTGAATTCCCTGAGCATAAAGCCATAAACTCCTCTGTCTATGGAGCTGGGCTCAGTGCTTAACTTCTAGAAGAGGCTCGATAAATATATATTGAATGAAAGAATGTTAATAGATTGAAACTCAAGATTGTTTGGAAAGATGCAAGGGGCAGCATATTGCTGACCAAAGAGACAGGTTTGGGTAGGTTTCAGTATGTCAGTGGGTTTTTCATAAAGTAGACCTTCTTAACTATCTTATGAATCAGAAACTAATTCAGCCTTCAAATCTGGCCTTCTCCAGAGCCCAGTTCCCTGCTGCCAAATTGCAGCAGGCATGGTGGCTCATACCTGTAATCCCAGCACTTTGGGAGGCCGAGACCAGAGGATCACCTGATGTTGGGAGTTTGAGACCAGCCTAACCAACACGGAGAAACCCAACTCTACTAAAAATACAAAATTAGCCAGGCGTGGTGGCACATGCCTGTAATCCCAGCTACTCGGGAGGCTGAGGCAGGAGAATCACTTGAACCTGGGAGGCGGAGGTTACCGTGAGCCGAGATCACGCCATTGCACTCCAACCTGGGCAACAAGAGCAAAACTCTGTCTCAATAAATAAATAAATAAATAAATAAATAAATAAATAAATAAATAAAATCAGCTGGGCATAGTGGCGCATGCCTGTAGTCCCAGCGACTGGGGAGGCTGAGGCAGGAGAATCGTTTGAACGTAGAGACGGAGGTTGCAGTGAGCCAAGATCGTGCCACTGCACTCCAGCCTGGCAACAGAGTGAGACTCTGTCTCAAAACAAACAAACAAACAAACAAACAAGAAGTCATCAGGAAATGTGGGAAGGGTCTTAAGCAATAAGGCTGGTGTCTTTGTTAAAGGAAAACCCTTCGCTCTTTTTCTCATCTAGAGCAATAGAAACATTCATTTTAGAGGACCAGGTCTCCCATCATCCACTGCTATATAAACTCTCAATGGGGAATTTTTCCAATCTATTTAGTACAGAAAGAGGGACACCAACCCTCCTGGGACTGGAGGAAGCAGAGAAGACTGATTTTCTTCTAAGCCATGGTGTTGCTGTATCTCAAAACCAATCTTCCTGTAATCTTGAAGGCTAACTTCCCAACTTTATGCTTCACTGGAATCATTCTGATATAAAGCTTGTGAGTGATGATCTCACACTGTGAGCACAAAGATTGTTTAAACTTGAAGCTGTTCTTCAAACTTGAAGCTGTTCTTCATGACCCTTAACCGAGAGGCAACCTCCTTCCCCTTTAAAGTCACAAGAGCCGCAGAGCTGATTCCTTTCTTGTGCCAAAGGAGTTGCCTTTAATGATTACCTCTGTAAAACCAAAGCAGATGATTTTTTTCCACAGTTCCCTTCAAAGCATGCCAATCCTGGCCCTGCTAGAATTCATTCCTTCAAGGTCTGAATCCCTGTAGCCTACTCAGTTATGCCTCTCTTCACAGTCTGGGACCCCCAGGAGCATCCTGGCTTTCTGGTCAGGCAGGTTTTTATAACTGCATTCAGTCCATCTCTCTAGAATGATTAAAAATAATAATAAAATGGCCGGGCGCGGTGGCTCATGCCTGTAATCCCAGCACTTTGGGAGGCCGAGACGGGCGGATCACGAGGTCAGGAGATCGAGACCATCCTGGCTAACACGGTGAAACCCCGTCTCCACTAAAAATACAAAAATTAGCCGGGTGTGGTGGCGGGCGCCTGTAGTCCCAGCTACACGGGAGGGTGAGGCAGGAGAATGGCGTGAACCCGGGAGGCAGAGCTTGCAGTGAGTGGAGATCGCGCCACTGCACTCCAGCCTGGGCGACAGAGCAAGACTCCGTCTCAAAAAAATAAAATAAAATAAAATAATAATAATAATAATAATAAAATAAGTGGTTCACACTTATTAGGTACCAAACTCTACAAAGTTCTGTTCCTGTGAAATGTGTGGTATTATCTCCATTTTGCACATAAAAATACTGATGTTGAGCTTATTGGTACTTTGCATGGAAAGGATTACCAGCATAGATCTGTCTTAATTCCCAAAATATATAGGATGAAATTGAAGATCTGAAAGAGACTCATTGTCCCCAAATCACACAGTACTCAGATGTGCTGATTCAGAGTGGGAGGGCCCGACTTCAACCCAGTCTTTTTTTATTGTTAATTTTTAATTTTTGTGGGTACGTAGTGGGTATACATGTTTATGGGGTACATGAGATATTCTGATACAGGCATGCAATGCATAATAACCACATCAGGGTAAATGGTGTATCCATTACCTCAAGCATTTATCATTCTTTGTGTTACAAACAATCCAGTTATACTGCTTTAGTTATTTTTAAATGTACAATAAATTATTGTTGACTGCAGTCACCTTGCTGTGCAATCAAATACTATATATATATTTATTATTATTATTATTATTATTATTATTATTTTTGAGTTGGAGTCTTGCTCTGTTGCCCAGGCTGGAGGGTACTGGCGTGATCTCAGCTCACTGCAACTTCCGCCTCCCGGGTTCAAGCAATTCTCTGCCTCAGCCTCCCGAGTAGCTGGAATTACAGGTGTTTGCCACCATGCCTGGCTAATTTTTTAGTATTTTTAGTAGAGACAGGGTTTCACCATCTTGGCCAGGCTGGTCTTGAACCCCTGACCTTGTGATCCACCCGCCTTGGCCTCCCAAAGTGCTAGGATTACAGGTGTGAGCCACCGTGCCTTGCCAAATACTATATTGATTCTATCTATCTATATATATATATACACACACACACACATATTTCATATATATATATATACACACACACACATTTCATATATATATATATATATATATATATATATATATATATTTTTTTAAATGGAGTCTCACTCTGTCACCCAGGCTAGAGTGCAGTGGCATGATCTTGGCTCACGGCAAGCAATTCTCTGCCTCAGCCTCCTGAGTAGCTGGAATTACAGGCGCCTGCCACCACACCTGGCTAATTTTTTTTGTATTTTTAGTAGAGACAGAGTTTCACCATGTTAGCCAGAACGGTCTGGATCTTCTGACCTCATGATCCGCCCACCTCGGCCTCCCAAAGTGCTGGGATTATAGGCGTGAACCACCACGCCCGGCATATCTAACTATATTTTTGTACCCATTAACCATCCCCCTTTCTCCCCTGCCACACTTTCTTTCCCAACTACGCTTCCCTTCCCTGGTAACCATTGTCCTACTCTCTATCTCCATGAGTTCAGTCGTTTTAATTCTTAGCTCCCACAAATGCATGACATGTCAAGTTTGTCTTTCTGTGCCTGGCTTATGTCATTTAACATAATGACCTCAAGTTTCATTCATGTTATTGCAAAGGATAGGATCCCATTCTTTTTTATGGCTGAATCGTACTCCATTGAGTGTATGTACCACATTTTCTTTTTTTTTTTTTTTTTTTTTTTTTTTTTGGGTTCTCCCCCGCCCCGCAGGCTTGGGTCTTGGGGCCGGAACTCACCAATCCTGAA